>NC_073407.1:7000756-7045756 GCF_028641065.1 Leucoraja erinaceus | reverse complement strand
ACAAGTTGGGCCGAAGGTCCTGTCTCCCCCACTTTGTTTGTCATTCTGTCGTCAAAATCCTTCACATATAGAACATAGAACAGTACAGCACAGGGAAAGGCCCTTTGGCCCACAATGATGTTGATCAGCTCTTATCCAACTGCACGTGATCCATATCCCTGCATATCCGTGTGCATATCCCAAAGCCTCTTAAATGCCAAGGTTGTATCTGTCTCCACCACCACCTCCCAGCACATTCCAGACACTCCAACGTCGCCCTCTGTCTAAACAAAAACTTGCTCCGCACATCAGCTTCAAACCTTGCCCCTCTCACCTTCAAGCGATGCCCTCTAGTATTTGAGATCTCCATTCTAGGGGTGAAGCTATTTGTGAACTAGTACCTGCAGCGAGCGAGCGGGTGGTTCGGGTTTTTCTGTCACATCTGTGGCTGCCAAGAAAACGATCGTGAAACTTTCACTTGGTTTTGCCTGACATCACCAAGGGCAAATGCAAATGGTTACAGCTAAATGCTGATAAAACTCAGCAGGTTTAGTTTAGAGATCCAGCGCAGAAAGAGGCCCTTAGGCCCACGGGTCCGCACTGAGCAGCGATCACCCAGCACACTCAGGCAACATCTGTGGAAAGAGTCAACATTTGGGGTCAGAAACCCTGCTGAGATTTTCCAGCTTTTTCTGGTTTTATTTCATATTTCCAGCACCCCCAGGTTTTAATTTCCATTTGGAAGCATTATCTGACTTCAAAACATGCCCTTTAAGGACCACTTTCTTGCTGGGACCCACGCGAGTAGCAACATTTGAAAGTAAAATCCACCTGTTGTAGCAAATAAATACAACACTGAAATAAACATTAAAAAAAAAAATTCCAAATGGTTTCAGCATCAAACAGAATGTGATTTTCAATCAGTTACTTTCCACAAATGTTAATTTCCCTGTTTGCTCTTGCTCCTCACTGCTTTATGATCTATTGTCAGGAGGGAGGTGTCTCTGGAGCAGATGTCTGCGTGTGCCCCATCCTCACCAGCCATCGCAGCATTCACATCTGGACAAAGTCACCCAACTGAGACAGGTGAGTTAACAAGAGCTGCTCATAGGTCATCTATTTAATTTTAAGAGCCCAAGTTATTATGGCAACTAATTACTGCTGCTACACTAAGCTCCGTTGACATTCATTGATTTTTTAAAAACTCATTTATGGGATGTAGGAGTCGTGGCAAGGCTGGAATTTATTACCCACCCCCGCTTGCACTCGATGGTGTCGAGCATTCGCAGTTAGGGTGGCGAAGCCTGTAACCATATTGTTAGGTAGACAGATAGACACACAGTGCTGGATCAACTCAGCAGGTCAGGCACCATCCCTGGAGAGAAGATATGGGTGACGTTTAGGGTGGGGAGCCTTCTTCAGACAGGTCCGGACCCCGAACATCACCTGCCCCATTTTCTCCAGAGAGGCTGCCTGGCCCGCTGAGTTACTCCAGCACTTTGTGTCTACCCTTGGTATAAACTAGTGTCTGCTCTTCCTCGCTTTTCGACACGTTCTTGTATCGTTTGTCAACATGAAGGTTCTCCCGGAGGGAAGGAATGGGTGACTTTTCGTCAGACTGAAAGCACGGATGGTGGGTGACTGGAGGTGGGAAAAGTTAGGTAGGGAGCTTGTGTTGTTGGAGCTGGTGCACAGCAAACCAGGGTGGACTTGAGGAACTGGTAGTTGGTCGAGTTTCCCGTGTAGCTGTTGGCCATGTCCGTTAATGGTGGGAACTGTGCTTTTGAAAACCTGAATGACAGTTTTGTGATATTACACAAACAACCTGCACCATATTGGGTAAAAACTCAACCTAATTTTTCAGGCGCAAAAGAGACTGCAGATGCTGGGATCTGTGGTGTAAACAGGGGGATCTCAGCGGGTCAGGAGACATCTGTGGAGAAAAATGGAGAGTTGACGTTTCGGGACAAAACTCTTCTCCTGGACCCAGAGGTGAAGGGTTGCAACACGGGACCTGGTCTGTCTATTTCCATCGACAGACGCTGCCTGATCCACTGAGTTCCTCCAGCAGCTAGCCTTTCTTCTGTGCCCAATTTGATTCATTCTGTACACAAACTGCCAACTGGTGCATATTCTTAGTGCTGGTATTTTTTTATCCAGCAGATGGAGGTGTATTGATGATCACTGGCAGATTCAAAATCACTAAATTAAATGTAACTGAATGTTACAGTCTTTACACAGTCCGTTTCTTGTGTGGTGGTTAGCAGTTGTTACCCAGTGATTAGCAGTGGAAGTCTTGGCAAGTCTGGGTTCCCTCATTCATTGAACCGGCCTCACTTTTCTGAAGAACAATACAGCATCGGCACAGGCTGTTCGGCCCTAAAACTCAATACTGTCTACCATGCATAATGTTAGATACAAGGACAGTGGCCACATCTAGTGGTTGAAGTAGCAGTAAATATTAATAGCCAACTTATCGCTGTCATTGAGTGTCACAACATAGCAAGTGTCTTGTGTGGTGACCTGCTCTCAATAGACTGGAGACTAAAATATACACATATACACTTCATATGTAGCATTTGGACAGCTACTCGGAAAACAGTGGGTCAGAGGGCAGAAAAGCAGTCAGATGGGACTATTGCAGATGGGGCATCTTGGCCAGCATGGGCAAGTTGGGCCGAAGGGCCTGTTCCTGTGCTGTATGACTCTCTGACTCCATGAAAGGAACTGAGCTGGTGGCAAGATTTGGGTTTAATGTGATTATTGCTGCTTCCACGCTGCTATTTCGATCCTTCACTTGGTCGATGGTCAGAATGTCACTGATATGACGTTTAATTGCTGCCACATTGCAGGACATTAGTCACCGGCCCTGCAGATAAATGAACGAGGGAGAGCAGTGACCCTGTAATGAGGATTGTTGTACCACAAACTCGCATCTTCTCTGCCTGAGCTGAAATATTAAAGTATTGATCTTGCACACTTTACCCTCTAAAAGCAGCTGACAAGCACTTGGCTAGTTGCATTTTTTATAAAAGCTTAGCAGGTTTGACGTCTGAGTTCTGACCCCGCGGGCCCCCTATCAGAATAAAGAAGGGATGCAGTGATTAAGACTTGTTTTATTCCTGTAGCTACCTGATACCACTGTGCTCAACACTTTCAATAAGAAATTTGCCTTCTCTCGTTTAAAAATGATTTGTGATTATACAACGTGTCACAGTGGCTGGCGCATGTGGTAGAGCTGCTATATCAAAGTGCCAGGAGATCTTGGTTTGATCGGTAGACACAAAATGCTGGAGTAACTCAGTGCGTAGAGGCAGCATCTATGGAGAGAAGAAATTGGCGATGTTTCGGGTCGACACCCTTCTTCAGACTAAACGTCGCCAATTCCTTCTCTCCATAGATTCTGCCTCACCCGCGGAGTTACTCCAGCATTTTGTGTCTACCTTCGATTTACCAGCATCTGCAGTTCTTTCTTAAACATCTGGAACTAGTGTGAATGGGTAATCGATGGTCGGCATGGACGGAAGGGCCTGTTTCCATGCTGTATCTTTCAATCAATGATTTCACCCTAACACAAGCAGAAAGTTCAGCATGAGGATGAGTTGCTGCCTTACAGCGCCAGAGACCCGGGTGCAATCCTGATTACTGGTGCTGTCTGTACGGAGTTTGTACGTTCTCCCTGGGAACGCGTGGATTTTCACCGGATGCTCCGGTTCCGTCCCACATTCCAAAGACATATTGGTTTGTAGGTTTAAGAAGGAACTGCAGATGCTGGAGAATCGAAGGTTACACAAAAAAGCTGGAGAAACTCAGCGGGTGCAGCAGCATCTATGGAGCGAAGGAAATAGGCAACGTTTCGGGCCAAAACCCGAAGGGTTTCGGCCCGAAACGTTGCCTATTTCCTTTGCTCCATAGATGCTGCTGCACCCGCTGAGTTTCTCCAGCTTTTTTGTGTAACCTTGGTTTGTAGGTTAATTGGCTTTGGTAAAAATTGTAAATTGTCCCTAGTGTGTACGATAGTGCTAGTGTACGGGGTGATCACTGGTTGGCGCGGAATCGTTGGGCCGAAGGGCCTGTTTCCGCGCTGTATGGCTTAAGTCTAAAGTGTGTTTGTTTATATTCTCTTCTGCATGACACACAGGTTGATACTATCTGCGTGAAAGGCAAACAAACAAACAAACCTTCTCCCTGTGTCTCAGTTTATGTGACAATCATAAACTAGTCCCAACAAAGACTGGCCTTTAACACGTCCTCTTTCCACAGCCGCTGCCTGACCTGCACTAGGTGATTTTATTTCACATTCCCAGCGTCTGCAGACTTCTTTAGTTTCCATCTGTTCTGGCGATATCACTCCCTGATCACCTTAAACGTAAACACCAAACCTTTCGGGATTTAAATCCCAAAGAATGCTCACAGTCAAACAGTGGAGTCAGCGTTGATGCATGAAATTGAACTTCAGCAGAGCATCGTAAAAGCTATTCTTTTTCCAAAGGTCCTGTACATGTGTGACAGATGCAAGGCAAAATGTTGTTGAAAGTCTTTAAAGATCCCTTTTGAATAATGTCCATTATATACTGATTGTACTTCCAGCAGTTTACATTGTCTCGACGTACAGTGGTACAGCGGGTAGAGCCACTGCCTCACAGCGCCAGAGACCCGGGCCCAATCCTGACTTGTTTGTTTGCTGTTTGTGTGGAGTTTGCGCGTTCTCCCTGTGACCGCGTTGGTTTCCTCCAGGTGTTAAGGCTTCCTCCTTTAAAGACGTGTGGGATTGTAGGTTAATTGTCCTCTGTAAATTTCCCCTAGTGTGTAGGTAGTACAAGAGAAAGTGGGATAACATAGAACTAGTTTGAACGAGTGATTGATGGGTAGTGTGGACTGACTGGGCCGAATGGCCTGCATCCATGCTTAACACTGAACCAAATTATTAGTTACAACATTACAAGTTTTCTGTGATGTCCTGCCTGCAAGGAACTCCCACGGACAATATCCCCCTCCTGTAATCTGCCACGTTTTGGTTTTTGGTCAATGGGACAAAAATAAAATTTGCAGATGCTGGAAATGTGAGGTAAAAATAGAAAAGGTCGGCAGTATTCTGTACACAACACATATCTTTACATTTGATGTGTAGGAAGGAACTGCAGATGCTGGTTTAAACTGACGATAGACACAAAATGCTGGAGTAACTCAGCGGGACAGGCAGCATCTCTGGAGAGAAGGAATGGGTGAGGTTTTGGGTCGAGACCCTTCTCCAGACTGATTCAGGGGTGAGGGAGATATAGTGATAAGGAAGTGTACGGTGTGAAAATGAGACAAGGGGATGGTGATCAAGGAAAATGTAGAATAGGTCATTGTTAGCTAGGAGAAGGTACCGACAAAGCAAACAGAGATATAATGTAAACAAGGACAGTCAGGCTGGTGGGAGAACTTGGAAGGGGGAGGGGATGGAGAGAGAGAGGGAAGGCAAGGGTTACTTGCAGTTAGAGAAGTCAATGTTCATACCGCTAGGGTGTAAGCTGCCCAAGCGAAATATGAGGGCGGTTCCTCCAATTTGCGCTGGGCCTCACTCTGGCAATGGAGGGATATGGACCAAATGCCCAGGACAGAAAGGTCAGTGTGGGAATGGGAAGGGGAGTTAAAGTGTTTAACATCCGAGAGATCAGGTAGGTTTAGGCAGAATGAGCGGAGTTGCTCAGTGAAACGATCGCCCAGCCTACGCTTGGTCTCGTTGATATATAGGAGACCACACCTGGAACAGCGGATACTGTAGATGAGGTTGGAGGAGGTGCAAGTGAACCTCTGCCTCACCTGAAACGACTGTTGTGGTCCTTGGACAGTCGAGTGGGGAGGTATAGGGACAGGTGTTGCATCTCCTGCGGTTGCAGGGGAAAGTACCTGGGGAGGGGGCGGTTTGGGTGGCAAGGGACGAGTTGACCAGGGAGTTGCGGAGGGAACGGTCTCTGCGGAAAGCGGAAAGGGGTGGAGATGGGAAGATGTGGTCAGTAGTGGGATCCCATTGGAGGTGGCGAAAGTGTCGGAGGGTTATGTGCCGCATGTGATGGCTGATGGGGTGGAAGGTGAGGACTTGGGGACCTGGAGGGAGGGGGAGCAAGAGCAGTCGTTTTATTTTGAGCCATCAGCATCAGACTGAAGAAGGATCCCGACCTGAAATGTTGACTGTCCATTCGCTTCACAGATGCTGCCTGACCCGTGCTGCTGAAGATTCCAGCACCTGCCGACCCTCCATAAATACTCCAGCATATTCTATCTTGTACAATGTGGCCCGATCACTCCCTGCTTTCCCCATTCTGTACGTTCCATTCGCTTCACTATTCCCTGATTGACTTTTCCACCTCCACAAACCATTCCCCTTCTCACGCAACTTTCCAACAGGAGATGTCAAACTTCTTTCTCATCCCTTTCCACCAACCAGTGGATCCAAGCTTACCGTAATTTAAAATACTATAGCAGGATGGCGGGTGTACGGAACAAGCTGCCAGAGGATGCAGTTGAGACGGGGACTATCCCAACATTTATGAAGCAGTTAGACGGGTACTTGGATGGGGCAGGTTTGGAGGGATATGGACCAAATGCTGGCAGGTGGGACTAGTGTAGCTGGGACAGGTTGGCTGGTGTGGGCAAGTTGGGCTGAAGGGTCTATTGCCACACTGTAGCACACTACGACTCTATAACAGATGTTGTTGGTGCTTTTGTTTAACACAACCACGCAGCAATGCCATAACTATAATCCTTGATTCTAATGGCCTATTAACAGATCATTGGACCACGACATTCCACGGTCTGTGAATGGTTTTACTATCAAAAATTCCCCAAACTGTTTGGTGCCTGTGTTTTCTTAAACTGGAATTGGTAAATATCCTGTAATGTCAAGAAGATTGGACAAAGAGTGCCTGGAGAAGGGTTCCGACCTGAAACGTCACCTATTATTTTTCTCCAGAGATGCTGCCTGACCCGCTGAGTTTCTCCTGCACTTTGGGTCTATCTTTAAGAAGAGCGGAGTCGCATCCCAGGCTACTGAGGAGAAAGTAATTGTTTCCTCCTTGTTATCTTGAGCCAACTCTGCCAGAGACTGTGGAGTGAGGTGAGGATCACACAATGCAGAGGACAGTGTGACTCTTGCCTTTACTGTCTTTGTTGCAACCTCTGAGTTGTCATCCATTCAAATATTTCCTTTGGTCCCAGGCCCATCTCCCTGTGTCTCTGGGCAAATGTTGTCTGAGTGTGTGTGTTCCTATGTTGGTGCCAGTTCTTGTGGAGGATGAATTGGTGACCTGGTACTGGGCATGTACAAGGGAAAGATGCATGGAGTGATCAACCATGTTTAATCTATCCCGTCGCCCACTGAAAAATAAGGATTACAGGTAAAAGCTCTTCACACCACGAGCCGCATCTCTTTGGCTTAATCTACATGTCCTGGGGCGGAGACACTTTGCTGTAGACTAATTCTGAACTTGAGTGAACTTTTGTCACCGTTCCTCTATGTCCCCGGATGGATGGTCTTGGCCTTGGTTGTCTCCTGGACCTGCCTCTGCCAAAGCCATGGACAGATCTCCAATGCCACCAATGGCTCTCCTCACTCTGTCCAACTGTAGAATGGAGCACCTGGAGTCACAGTTCAGTTGCGTCTATTACTGTCACGTGTACGGAGGTTTCAGTGAAAAGCTCTTCCGGTGCGTGCCATCCGGTCAGGGAAAATACTATAGCAGGCCCTTCAGCCCATCTAGCCCATGCTGTCCATGATTCCCCATCTGAGATAGTCCCATTTAGTTCATACTCCCCACACCGTTCCCATTTATGTACTGCTCCAAGTGTCGTTTAAATGTTGCTAGTGTACCTGCCTCAACTACCTCCTCTGGCAGCTTATTCTATTTACCCACCACCCGCCTTGGTATTGCTGCAAAGATATTTGCAGACAAAAGGGATATTGATTGGCAGATGAAATTAAACAAAGATTAAATTGTAGAAACAAGGAACAGCAGATGCTGGTTTACAAAAAAGTGTGCTGGAGTAACTCAACGGTCAGGCAGTATCTCTGGAGAACATGGATAGGCGACGTTTCGGGTCAGTTCCCTTCTTCAGCCTCATTATATTAGGGGGGTTGGAGAAAGCTGGAGAAGAGGTGGGGTGAGACAAAGACTGGCAAGTGATGGGTGGACTATCCAGCTTGTCCCACTCCCACCCCTCATCCAGCTTTCTCCCCTCGATTACAATCAGTCTGAAGAAGGGTCACAACCCAAAACATTGCCTGTCCATGTCCTTCAGAGATGCTGCCTGCCCTGCTGAGTTCTTCCAGCACCTTGTGTGTTTTTTGTAAACCAGCATCTGCAGTTCTGTGGCTGCCATAGAGTTATCACCAATGTTGTTTCTGAGTGGATGAATGTGGCAGTGCTGGGATTCCATATTGGACCCTTCACCCGCCTCACAACCCACTAAAGCTCGTCACCCTGACCCAACAGGAGAAAAATATAAAAACACTGAAACATTCAGAGCAGCAACAGGCCATTCAGCCCTTCCTACCAATCTTTACATTCAATGCCATATTCTCTGAAACCTTTTGGACCCAGATAATTAGATAGAAATTTATCTTAAATCTATCTTAAACATGTTCAGCAACTTGGCCTCCACAACTTCTTAGTTTAGTTTAGAGATACAGCGTGGAAACAGGCCCTTCAGCCCACTTACTCCGTACCGATCAGTGATCCCCACACACTAACACAATCCTACACCAAGGACAATTTTTACATTTACACCAAGCCAAGTAACTACAAACCTGTACGTCTTTGGAGTGTGGGAATAAACTGACATTCTCGGTGAAAACCCACGCAGGTCGCGGGGAGAACGTACAAACTCCGTACAGACAGCACCCGTAGACGTGATCGAACCCGGGTCTCTGGCGCTATAAGCGCTGTAAGACAGCAACTCCTGTGCTGCACAACCTTCTGATGGAGGGAATTCCACTCATTTTGAATTTTGTGTTTGTAAGGTTACATTTTTTAGAGCATTACTCAATAATGAGTTTACTTTGCAAGTGCATTGGCAATAATACAACGCATCCCTAGTCAGGGAACTGGGCAACGCAACGAGTGTGTAAAGAGTCACACATGGAAACAGGCCGTTTGGCCCGACTCATCCCTGCTTCTTAACTGGTCTTAGTGGGTCGTCTTAACTAGCATTGACCCAATGCATTAAATAGTCATCTCCTGTGGTTCCATCAGCAGTGTACATGTTGCTGGCAGCTACTTGCCTGTAATGTCTGAAAAAAATCTCTTGCCTTTATGGAATTGTTATCAGAACATCTCAAAGCAAACAAATGACTTTATAGAAGATTAGATTTGTATAATGTAATAGTTATTCAGGTGCTGTTGGCTGGTGGAGTATCTGCTGGTCAGAGCTAGTAGAGTTTCTGCCTCACAGAGACCCGGGTTTGATCTCGACCTTGGATGTTGTCTGTGTGGAGTTTGCACGTACTCCGTGACCGTGAGTTTCCTCCGGGTGCTCCGGTTTCATCCCACTACTCAAAGATGTGTGTGTAGGTTTGTAGGCTCATTGGCTTCAATAAATTTCCTCGAGTTTGTCGGGAGTGAAATGCGTAAAACTGGGATAACATAGAACTAGTATGAATGGTCTGTGTGGATTCGGTGGGCCGAAGGGCCTGTTTCCGTGCTGTATCACTAAACTAAACTAAAGAGCAGGTAAGAGAAGGCCATGGGGGACATGCGTAGTAGAGGAACATAGAATGGTACAGCACAGGAACAGGCCCTTCAGCCCACAATGCTTGTGCTGAACATAATGCCAAGTAAAACTGATCTCATCTGCCTTACATGGTCCATATCCTTCCATTCCCTGCACTTCCATGTGCATATCTAAAAACATCCTCAATGTCACTGTTGCATCTGCCTCCACCATCACCCATAGCAATATGTTTCAGGCTCCCACCATCCTGTAAATAAAACACTTGCCCTGCACAACTCCATTAAACGTACCCCCATCACCTTATTGCTATGCTTCTTTAGTGCTGGACATTTCCACCCTGGAACATATTTTCTACCCTTTCTATGCCCTTTCCATTTTATATACTTCTATCAAGTCTCCACTCAACCTCCATTCTAGAGAAAACATTCCAGGTCTATCCAAACTCTCCCTGTATCTCCAGCCCAGGCAGCATGCTGGTAAAATCAGCCCAAACCATAATGAATAGGGCGACAAGCTTCAGGTGCCCATTGCCTGGCTTAGTTTAATTTTAGTTTAGATATACAGCGCAGAAACGGTTCCTTCGTCCCGCTGAGTCCACGCCGACCATCGATCACCCGTTCCATGTTATCCCATTTTCTCATCCACTGGGGCAATTTACAGAGGCCAATTAACAAAGAATTCAAAACCCGTAAGCCATTGGAATGTGTGAGGAAACCCAAGCAGTCACAGCGACTGCACCCGAGGTCAGGATTGAACCTGGGTCTTTGGCAGTGTGAAGCAGCGGTTCTACCTGCTGCACCACTGTGCTGCCCACTAACTTCTCGACCTGATTTGCTCTGCTGACGCTGATATTGTGGCTTCAAATACACAATCATTTTCAACAAAATGTGTGTCTTTTATGTTTAAAAGTATTCCAGTCTTCCTATTGGAATGGCAGCAAACACTGCTAGCGCTGGCATTGAAATATAATTATTATACGGCCTGATAAATGTAATCAAATGTCACAACGCTTTAATGATTTACACAGTCATTGACACTGGTAAAGTTCCTCCTGTTTATAATGATGAGCTGTTTTACAATGTCCAGAGTATTGATCGGTGTAAAACTCCCAGTAACAGAGAATGCCAGCAGTCAGACTCATCACAGATCAATGCAGAGGCAACAACAGTGTAAATAATCTGTGAAAACCCCTTTGTTCCAGCATTTGTCAATTGTCTGCATTTTTAATGTCATAAAACGTGCTGCTTACATTTCAAAGGGTAGAATTAGCAGGGGCATGGAACAGTGGTGGTGGGACGGACTGATAGCCTAGCGCTGGGCCAGGCTGACCCCTACATCATCCACCCTGCGTTACCAAGACGCTGGGCCTTAAAGTGAGAAAACAACTAATTGCACATCTTGAAAGGACACAAAGTGCTGGAGTAACTCTGCGGGTCAGGCAGCATCCCTGGAGAGCATGGATAGGTGACATTTCGGGTCAGGACACTTCTTCGGACTGATTCATGTCTCCTTGGACCAAGGTCGGACTTGATTTCAGAGACTTGAATGATGCAAGATGGCACCGCAACGTGGCAACTGTCCCACAAGAAAATCTACTCGTATCCAATACAACTCTTCCATTCTTTGACTTGTGTACGATTGTTCCTGTGGTATGATTGGACTGAATAACATGTAAAATAAAGTTTTTCACTGTATCTTGGTTCATCTGCCATTAATAAAACTAAAGTAAGAATTTTAATCAGTTTTCCTCAATACCCATTTGGAGTACTGGAGCAAAACAATTCTATAGACATTGGATGCAAGGGCAGGCCTCCACTCACTCAGATCTTGCACGACACGGTGGTGCAGCAGAGAGCCAGGTTCGATCCTGACTATGGGTGCCGCCTGTACGTAGTTTGTACGTTCTCCCCATGACCTGCACGGGTTTTCTCTGGGTGCTCCAGTTTCCTCCCACACTCCACAAACGTAGAGGCTTGTAGGATGATTGGTATCGGTAAAAATTGTAAATTGTCCCTTGTATGTAGGATCGTGCTAGTGTACGGGTATCGCTGGCCGGCACGGACTGGATGAGCTGAAGGTCCTGTTTGCTCACTGTATTTGTAAATTAAACTAAACGAAAACTATTCTTACATAGAAAGTGATAGCACAGGAACAGGAATGTCCATGGCACAATAACACCATGCCATGCTAATGGCCGATTCCACATATGTTCCACTTTTCTGCAACAGCCTCCACGTTCCCTGATGTCCGTAATATCTAAAACACCATCAACCTCTTGATTGAACACGTTCAGTACCTGAGCTTCACACTTTCTCTGTTGGAGAATTACTCTCAGCTCAGTAACAACACATCATACTCCTCTTTGGTAGCTTGCAATACAACAGTCTGATCATTGAAGGTTACACAAAAAAGCTGGAGAAACTCAGCGGGTGCAGCAGCATCTATGGAGCGAAGGAAATAGGCAACGTTTCGGGCCGAAACCCTTCGGTTTCGGCCCGAAACATTGCCTATTTCCTTCGCTCCATAGATGCTGCTGCACCCGCTGAGTTTCTCCAGCTTTTTTGTGTAACCTTCGATTCTCCAGCATCTGCAGTTCCCTCTTAAAAACAGTCTGATCATTGAATTGTCCGATTTTAAATAACTACAAAACGCTCCTCACCTCATCTTCCCCCATAACTCTCCATCCCCCCCCCCCCCCCTCCCCCTTTCCCCACCAAGACCCCTCCCCTTCCCCACCAGGACTCGCAACTATTTCTCCCCACCCCTCCCTTTCCACTTCATTAGAGACCCTTGGACTTCATTGGCGACCCTTGGGGTGGGAGATTGCAACCTTCACGTGGTCTGCACTGTTCCAACGAATGCAACCAACCTGGCATCATACATTGTGCAATCAAATAGAACTTTATGGGTGCACACCCTTCGCAAGAAGAAGAAGATTGGAGATCCTCGCGCTATCTTTAATAGGAATTTACTGGACTTTATCTTGTACTAAACATTCCCCGTTATCATGTATCTGTACACTGTGGACGGCTCAATTGTAATCGTGTATGATCTTTCTGCTGACTGGTTAGCACGCAACAAAAAGCTTTTCACTGTACCTCTGCACAAGTGGCAATAAACTAAACTCAACTCAACTAAACACCTCCCATTCCTTACTCTAGCTTTACAATTCACAATTCTTTCATCGTTTTGCCTCATATCTTCTGTCTTTCCATGTCACAATGTCTGTGCCGAACATGACGCCAAGGCCATCACTTATCTACTTGCGAATAATCCATTTCCCTCATTTCCATCCATATCACGTTCCCATCTTAAACGCCACTATTGTTTCTGCTTCAACCACCAATCTAGGCAGCGCGTTCACACCAAATAAAGGTTGCCCTGCTCAGCTACTTTAAACTTTGCTCCTCTCATCTTAAAGCTGTGCCCTCTAGTATTTGATCTTTGAGAGCCTAGGAAAAAGGCTCTGAATGTCTACCCTATCTTTTTTTAATTCTATAATTTTAGATATTGTCCATGAAGATATGCACAAAATATGTGTTCAATTTCCCCCCACCATTTTCTTCTTCCTCATTATAAATGCTCCTTTGAGTCCTGTCCATCTTTAAAGGACCCATATTTGCCTTGGCTTGGCTTTTCCATTTACATATCTATAGAAAGATAAGACACAAGACTTCTTCAGACTGAGAGTCAGGGGAAAGGGAAACTGGAGATATAGAAGGTAAATGAACAAATGGGTGAAATATATGCAAAAAGCAACAATGACCAAAGATAGGTGGAGCCCACAATGGCCCATTGTTGGCTGTGGGGTAGATGATAACGTCATACAGACAGTGAAACTCAACAGGACAACAGTGAAACTGTTATGTCGACTAGGGTGGGGGAGGGATGGAGAGAGAGGGAGGGGATGGAAGGGTTTCTTGAAGTTAGAGAGATCAATATTGGGAATAATTAAGGTCAACATCTCTTTTACTGTTTTCAGTGCGGTGAATATGGACCAGGGAGGATGCACTGACATTAACCTGCTGCTCTTCCTCCTGAATGTGAAGGATATTGGATCAAATTTATCGAGCATTAGTGTTCAGATGAGTTGTCTCTGGAACAATATTTCCAATGACCAGAGTGAGGTGAGAGATTCAAATCTCAATTCTATTCCAACACACGTTGAGAGTTCAAATCTTCTCCGCACAGTTTGGGAAATTGGTTCCAGTTTAACAAGATTGTAAAACCCTTCCCTTGTGTTTTCGGCCCAGTGGAGTTGCCACGTTGTCTGAGCCTGTGGGTGAGTAGAGTCCCCCTTATTCCATCTTGGGATTTGGCCTTTGTCTCCAAGGTGAGCTGTTCCTAAGAAGATGGTTTAGTTTAGTTTAGAGATATAGCATGGAAAGAGGCCTTCAGGCCCAGTCAGTCCGCGCCGACTATCGATCGCCCGTCCATGACTGCATAGCCGAACATAGTGCGAACTCCATCATCAAGTTCGCCGATGACACCACTGTTGTGGGACGTATCACTGATGGGGACGAGTCAGAGTATAGTAGTGAGATCGACCGATTGACCAAATGGTGCCAGCACAACAACCTGGTTCTCAACACCAGCAAAACCAATTCACTGATTGTGGACTTTGGAAGGGGTAGCATGGGAACCCACAAAGCTGTTTATATCAACAGGTCGATGGTGGAAAGGTCAAGAACTTCAAATACCTGGGCGTGCATATTTCCGAAGATCGCTCCTAGCCCCAGCACACTGAAGCAATTATAGAGAAAGCACATCAGCGCCTCTACTTCCTGAGAAGATTATGGAGAGTCATTTTGTCAAGGAGGACTCTCTCTAACTTCTACAGGTGCACAGTAGAGAGCATGCTGGACGGTTGCATCGTGGCTTGGTTCGGCAACCTGAGCGTCCAGGAGCGTAAAAGGCTGCAAAAAGTTGTAAACACTGCCCAGTCCATCATCGGCTCTGACCTCCCTTCCATCGAGGGGATCTATCGCAGTCGCTGCCTCAAAAAGGCTGCCAAAATCATCAAGGACCCACACCATCCTGGCCACACACTCATCTCTCCGCTGCCATCAGGTAGAAGGTACAGGAGCCTGAAATCTGCAACATCCAGGTTCAGGAACAGCTTCGTCCCCACAGCCATCAGACTATTAATCACAACTTCAAACAAACTCTGAACAAAAACAGCCTATTGCACTTTATCTGTTTATTTATGTGTGTGTATATATATGGTCTATGGTGTATAGACACACTGATCTGATCTGTATTTATGCCTACAATATTCTGTTGTGCTGCAGCAAGCAAGAATGTCATTGTCCTATCTGGGACACATGACAATAAACTCTCTTGACTCTTGACACGAGTTCTATGTTATCCCACTTTCTCACCTTCTCACCTACTCCCTACATACCAGGGGCAATTTACAGAGGGCCAATTAACTTACAAACCCACACGCCTGGGATGTGGGAGGAAACCGGAGCACCCGGGAAAAACCCACGCGGTCGCAGGGAGGATGTGCGAACTCCACACAGACAGCACCCAAGGTCAGGATCGAACCCGAGTCTCTGGCGCTGTGAGGCAGTGGCTCTACCAGCTGTGTCACCTGGGCACAAGCAGTCTTTCTGGTGGAGATACCCCTGTGGGATATGGAATTCCATGATTTTTATCAAACCACAAACCTTCTTCAGAATGCTGATGACCTTCTACAGACTCTCAGTCCCAAGAAGGGTCCCGACCTGAAACGTCACCCATCCTTTTTCTCCAGAGATTCTGCCTGACCCGCTGAGGTCCTCCAGCATTTTGTGTCCATCTCCGGGATATCCCAGTGACCTTGTATCGTGATTCCTGTTACTGAGACCCTATTTTGTTAAATTGTATTTGACAAACTGTGCCCAAGGAATATATTGTGGCAATGGGTGATTAGTACCATCGTATGTTCATTTCCATAGAACAACTTTGGTGATATTGTCAAGGGTTACAATCTAGTGCAATTTGCTGCTTGCTCTCATTTCAGTTTAATTTTATTTCTTAATAAAGCTGACTAATACTTTATTGCCTGAGGGATGGAATCTGTCAAAGACATCAGGAGAGTAGGCAATGTCTCAGGGTGTATTCAGGGGGATTTCAAAGGCTTCATTATTTACAGCGGGATTGCTGCCTAGCATCAGATTCCCATTGCAATTTGCTTCTGCTTCTGATTGCAGGGCACAAGGGGTTTTCCAGTGGACTTGTGGCTTTTTAATGTTGAGTAGCCAGGATACAGCACACTGCAGGTTTAGCCGTGCAGGGCTGGGAAATCTGGAAATCATTCTTGTTGACTTTGGCAGCCACTTTTGTGGAACCCAGGCTCGACAAAAATCTGTCGGAGATTGAGAGGATTTTCAAGCAAGCATAGAAAGAGGCTGGAAGGAAGCTGAGAGAGGGTGTTGACAGGAACGATATATTAACCAGCGTCTGTTTGCATTACATTTTCATTTCAATTACCGATCAGTCATTGAAAAATCAGCAGAGCAAGTAAGCTTTGAAAAGATCGGTTTATCTGTGTTTTATGATTATTTAAAGCATTAACATTTAAGATGAACAAAACTGCTCTGGAAACACACCCACACACATTCGCAGATGTATTAAATGGTTGCAAACGCATTTTCAATGCCGTGTTATTGATGAGCACGATTATTGTTTGGGCCGATGCATGTGTTGGATCAGGCAGATTTTGATGGCATTTCATTCACTTCTCATCCACGTACACGTCCCACCCCGGGCAACCACGCTGGCAACTGGCTACTTGGTCAGCTGTGTCCACAGGAGGTTGCTCGGCCCTGGTTACCCCTGGCAACATGCTCCTGCAGGTAGTGCGGCTGTCCCCCACCTCCAAGGATCAATCCTGACCTCGGGTGCTGCCTGTGTGGAGCTTGCACGTTCTCCCTGTGACCGCGTGGGTTTCTGACATGTTCCAACGTGCTGGTGAGTGGCAGCACAATGAAGTCACGTGTCAAGAGTGTTTGAGGGTCACATGCACCAGGACCGGAACAATGAAACTCTTATAGGCACATTAAACGCAACAGCCAGGCTTTGTATTTTTTCGTTTTTAGTTTAGTTTAGAGATACAGCATGGAAACAGGCCCTTCAGCCCACCAAATCTGCACCGACCAGCAATCCCTGCACACTAACACTATCCTACACACACGCTAGGCGCAATTTAGAATGATACCAAGCCAATTAGCCAACAAAACTGTACGTCTTTGGAGTGCGGGAGGAAACCGGAGCTCCTGGAGAAAACCCACGCATGTCACGGGGAGAACGTACAAACTCCGTACAGACAGCACCCGTGATCAGGATCAAACCTGTGTCTCTGGTGCTGTGAGGCAGCAACTCTACCCTGTGTTTGAGTCAGGAGTCTGAAGAAGAGCCAGAAGAATATACACCATTGAACTAACCCCAACCCAAATACATAAATGTGCATTTTAAAATCTGTGAAAATAACCATGATCTTCAGTTCTGTCGGCTTGTTCAGATGAAATTGCAAAGTGCTAAAAGCTAAAGCTGTTGAACGTGGGTGTATTGGGGCATGGAAGCTGGGTTGAAATCACCATGGGAGCGTTCTGGTTTCATTGGGTGGACAGCTCAGTTTGAGTTCCTATTGCTGATCACTGGAATGCAACAACGCTGGACAGCGATGGTTCTGCTACAGCAGGAAGACAATATAGGATGCAAATGACAAGTGACAGAAGACAAATCATTTCACAAAATCACAAGACCATAAGACACAGGAGCAGAATTAGGCCCACCGAGTCTCCTCCACCATTCAATCAAGGCTGATCTGTCTTTCCCTCTCAACCCCATTCTCCTGCCTTCTCCCGTAACCTTAGACGCCCTTCCTCAGACTTCAACACCGAGAGGGGTCTCAACTCGAAATATCACCTATTATTTTCTACAGAGATGCTGCCTGACCCGCTGAGTTACTCCAGCACTTTTGTGTCTATCTTCTGTGTAAACTAGCATCTGCAGTTCCTTCCTACACTGGGTGATGTGGGTCTGTGGGTAACAGGTGGAGGGAGGCCTTGCTGACTTGCAAGCTCTTTCTTCATGCTTTAGACACAGGGGCAGCCAATAGGTTTGCACCAAAGATGAATGACTCCCCTGTGTAACAACTGCCCGTGCTTCCTACACACAAAGGCACGAAGTAAAGAAATCAATTATAATCTGACTTCCATGAGGTAATCCTTTTAGTATGCAGCTTGTTTGGATTTGCAGGTGACATGTCTGTGCTCTTTCTCTTGCTACAGAGCAATAGATGCAAGATAGAGAACGTTTATAAGATGAGCATTTTTTTCCACAGATAAATGTAAAAGTAAAATCATCCTTCACTTAACTTCAATCTGGTGTTGTCACGGAAGCTAAATGGCTGTGTGGTGAGGTGGTAGTCTACCCGGCTGAGACTGTTCAAGCAATTGGAAAAAGTCTATCTTCTCAATTGTGAATGTCTGTGCCTGAAAAAAGATCAAATCTAATCCAAGTTAATAGCTTGAAACCAGCAGATTCCACCTGAATGCCGTGGATTATTCTGTGAACCAGTCAAGTCAAGTCAAGTCACTTTTATTTCTATAGCACATTTAAAAAACAACTCTCGTTGACCAAAGTGCTTCACATTGGTGGAGGTACTAACGTTATACAACAGTGGTTCATAGATTAAGTACATACATAAATACATACATATAGCCCTCCCTCAGAGGACGTCAAGAAAGGCTTGAGAGTAAAGATGAGTTTTAAGTCTCGACTTAAAAGTGTGGATGGAGGGGGCAGGTTGGAGTTGGAGCAATGAATGAGTCAGTGTGACCCAACATGGAGCCAAGAAATGACAAATAAATCATGTACTTTCATCAATTAATTATTTAATCGGCTTTGAAAATTTAAGTGTTTAGATTGTGTTTTTTTAATTCTTTAAAAATTGCAAGTAATTTTTTTAAATATTCTGGTTTTCTCATTTCAAATAGTTTTCAAACATATATGGATATCAGAGATATTTAATATTTCTGACAAATTTGACAGCAAGCAAAGCTGGAGACTGCAGAGAGTTGTGGATGTAGCCCAGACCGTCACATAGACTAGACTCCCCACCATTGACTATGTCTACACTTAGTTTTCAGTTTAGTTTAGAGAAACAGGCACTTTGGCCCACCGAGTCCGCATCGACCAATGATCATCCACTCACACTAGTTCTATCCTACACATTAGGGACAATCTACAAAAGCAAATTAACCAACAAACCCGTAAGTCTTTGGAGTGTGGGAGGAAAGAGGACACACCCACCCAGTCCCAGGGAGAACGTACAAACTCCGTGCAGACAGCACCCGCAGTCAGGATCGAACCCAGGTCTCTGGCGCTGTAAGGCAGCAACTTTATTGCTGTGCCACGATTCCTTGGAAAAATAGCTAATCTAATCAAAGACTTGTCCCCGGTCATTCCTTCTTCTCCCTACCCCCATCGGGCAGCGGTTACAGAAGCTTGGTAGCGCGCACCATCATGAGATGGAATGGTACTGGAGTGTGGCGATTCTTTGCGTGCCCTATCTAGAGAAAGACCTGCCTCCATCCAATACATCCTCTAGCCTTTTAAATCTCTTTTCTACCAGCATGAAACTGATGCGCTAAGATACTATGTTCAGCACTCTGTATCTTCCCCTTTGCTCTATCTATTGTTCTTGTGTTTGACTTGATTCTATTGATGTATGTTATATCTGGTCTGTTTGGATAGCTTGCCCGAAACAGCACCCATTCTCTCGACCGGAAACGTCACCCATTCCTTCTCTCCAGCGATGCTGCCTATCCCGCTGAGTCACTCCAGCTTTTCACTGTACCTTGGTACACGTGACTATAATACCCCTAAACCTAACCAAGGTTAAGGATTGTAGCAGGGCTAGTTCCATTTGCCAAGATGTCCCATTGTACTGTTCAAGCCATGGTAGGTCTCAAGGGCTCTTTCCTTGACCATTGACCCTACGATGTTTTGGGCTAGTAAGATTATCTTCTGGTTTTGGATGAGATAGGTTCAGGTGTATGTGACAGTGGCTGGACTGTGCGAAGGAAGCTCTTACTCAACTTCAGCCATTTCGGGGCTGGGTGATAGGAGTGACAGGACTGACGGGTGTCCCCAACTTGCCCACTATGTTCAGTTCTACCGGCCACTGATGTGCGGATTCCTGGTGGAGCAACACCGGCCAAGACATGCAGGCTCTCCACATCCGTTGGTTTTAGGCAGCCGGTGATGCATCTGCAGCTGCCATTAAGGGCGGCATCAACTTTCTTCGCATGAGATGATCTCTCCCAAACAGGACAAGCGCACTCTGCAGCAGAGTAGCACAGCACAAGAGCAGTTGACCGCAGTGTGGGTGCATTGCTACCCCACCACGAGTTTGCCGCTTGTGTAGGAGGCTGTTCCTCGTCCTCACTTTGCCCTTCACCCTTTCGATGTGCTGCTTGAAGGAGATGGTTTAGTCCAGAGCGACCGCAAGGTGGACAGGGTGGTCACAGTGTCTCAAAGGGACACCATTCCATGTTAAGGACAGCTTCCTCCCAGCTTCGCGATCACGAAGGTCTTCTTCTTGCGTATGGTGTGCACAGCCTAAAGTTGTAGGACAACTTGTTCTATTTGATCTTATTTGATTGTGCACGCCAGGTTGATTGCATTCGTCGAAACAGGGCGGACCACGTGAAGGTTGCAATCTCCCACCCCAATTACGAAGGTGGAACAGGCTAACTTGGGTCTTAGCAGGGTTTGCCTGTTGGTTGTCCCTGCAGTAGTTGCCAAGTTGTCTAAGGATGATGAGAGGGGAGCTTCTACCTCATCTATGTGAGTGCTCTGGGCTGCTATTCCAAGGTCGTCAGCGTAAATGAAGCTTCTCGTCCCTGGGATCACTGGTCGATCATTAGTGTATACGTTGAACAGCACCGGGGGTGAGGACGTTGCCCATTCTTTTGTTTCCTCCATCTGCTGCGTTTATCATTTAGCTCAACATAGAAGCGTCTGTTTTCCAGTAACTGTTGAATCAGTTTGGTCAGGTGGAAGTCCTCTGTCATGTCATAGAGCTTGTTGAGGAGCAGCCGGTGGTTCACAGTGTCACAGGGTCCACAAGTAACCAGACTAGCCTTGTAGGAAACGAAACGCAGTGTAAACCACCACCACGTAGATGCCAATCCCAAACAAGGAACAGCTCCCACCTGGTCACAGGTGTGACTGGAAAACCTGGAAGTCCCTCAATAGGCATCGTACAGGGATGGGTCGATACAAGACTAATATGAGCAAATGGGGTAATGTGGCAGGCACACAATGTGAATGTGGACCATCTGTACAATCCATGCCACACCTACTAAGATGCCCACTTCTTGGTGAACAATGCTGCCTGGAAGATCTAGCGGTGGCAAACAAGAAGGCTGTCTGTCCACTGTGCAAGAGCCTGGCCAAACATTTGAAACATAGATGATGGAAAGAAGAAGGTGGTGTATGTGAGGGAATGAACTGCAGATGCTGATTTAAACCGAAGATAGACACAAAATGCTGGAGTAACTCAGCGGGACAGGCAGCATCTGTGGCGAGAAGGAATGGGTGACGTTTCGGGTCGAGACTTTCAGCCTGAAGAGGGATCTCGACCCGAAACGTCACCCATTGCTTCTCCCCACAGATGCCGCCTGGCCCGCTGAGTTACTCCAGCTTTTTGGGTCTATTTTCGGGTGTATGTGAGTGTGGTTGGTGAAATTCCAGGCCAATGTTGATGGGAGCTGCAGCTTCAGATGATTCACGTAACCTGGGCAATGAATGTAACTGCTAAGTGTTTTGGACTGAAGAGACGTACATTGTAGGCTGATTCACTTATTGTTTCATTCATCTCTCCGCTGAACCAGAAACACACTCACTCCGTCTCCCCCCACACACACACAACCACACACGTTGAAAAACAAACACACACTTCACACCCACTCTCTGTGATGTGAAACACACACTCCCGTGTACAGCATCAGTAACAGATCGTCATAAACGAGCAAATGGCACGTTTCACAATGACGATCATATGAAATTCCGAATGAAAGTTCGACGTGGTTATACAAGTACATTTTAAATGAAAAATCACATAGAATTATTTAGGAAGAAAGTGTTGAGTTTTCTTTAAAAATAATCAGCAACAGAATCTTAAAAGCCAGACACAAACTGGAAAGAGAAAATAATGTCTGATTTAAGACATGCATATAAAGCAAACGTTGGTTTGAAATTTAAAAAAAAATCAAATCATATTCACATCTCTGCCAAAACAAGGAAATGTGATCTTTTTTTACAAGGTTCTTGGTAATACTTTGCTCTCAATCTTGAAGTGGGTTTTCTATCTGTCTGTTGTGGGACAAATTAATATGCAGTGGAGAAGGCACCACAATGTGGGGCAGGGCAAGAAGTCTACAACCCTGGGCTTCCTATTTCATTTAATATAAAAAAAAACTCTGCTGGAAGAAGTGGAGGGGCATTACTTAAATTAAAGTCAACACCTTGACTGGGTCACACAGCGTGGCCTCCCTATTTATCAGTCTCTGTTGAGATTGTCAGAAGCAATCACTGATGGACAAAGTGCACATTAAAATTAACTTCACATTTATCTTGGAGACATCTGAAATATTATCCTTGAATGTTATTGATGGATCAAATGTAAACAGATTTCAATGGAAAGTCGCAGAATATATAAAATACATATGACTGCACATTGGTAATATCGTCACTAGGCTGGTGGAAGTATAATAAAAATACATCTCTTATTCCTAAATTCTGTCACCTCTAATGGTGTCACATGGGATTGAAACAGAGAGCATTATTTCTGAATGTAAACTCCGAACGATACAAGAAATGCCATAAGCTGATAAATTGCAGATTAAATGACTGCCACACTTCACTTCACTTCCCCCACTGTTAATTTCACACGTTCTGCTATTCAATGCTTTCAGGCCTGTCAATTTCGACTAATCGCGAGAGGCACTAAAACACTTGCCTCTGACAGTACAAGATCAAGAATGATGAACATCTTTCACTGCGAAAAAGTAAATCCTAACTCAGGTGGATTGCATACATCACTTATGCACAAATCAGCAGTATGGCAGCATGGAGAACTGATGTTGGATGACAGCAAAGACATGACGTACAAATTCCACAACCACTGCGGCTTAAACTGCCTTTGACAAGCAACTGCTAAGTGCTTTGGACTGCAGAGACAGTGCATTGCAGATTGCTTCACATACAACAATGCCGCATAAATTAATTACCAACTCGAAACGTTGCATCTTAATGGAGCTAAATTTAATGGTTTCATTAAAAAGTGGGAGGCGGGGACACTTTGGCGGAGGCTTTTGTCTTATTTCAGTGGGTCTGAGGCTTTTTACCCGGGTCTTTTGATCCTCACTGCAGTGACCGCTCGACTAATCCCTTGCTGAAGAACCTTTCAAAGTTCCTGTCGGTTCCAATACTGGGTTCTCATTCACTGAGGGAAGTAACGTGGGCTTGGTGATGGGGTAGAGGTCTTGCGTTTCGAATGCTCGATCTGGCGTCTGGCACCATCTCGGCATTGGGTGTGAATCCAGCACCATCCAAAATGCCCCCCCTCCCCCCACTCCAGTGCATCGCCCCGTCCCACAGCAGCAAACAGCAGGCGAGGGAATTAACAAAGATGGCAGTGATTTTCACATCCCTTTATGGAGGGAATATCTTTAATAAATGTTGCTGCTGTTGTAACCGAGGGAGTGTGGGTGGTCTATGCAGGCACAGCAAGTCCTTGAGTATGACCAACATGCGGCATAGCTGCTGCCTCAGTGCCAGAGCCCCTGGTTCGATCCTGACTACGGGTGCTGTCTGTACGGAGTTTGCACATTGTCCCCGTGACCTGCGTGGGTTTTCACCGAGCTCTTTGGTTTCCTCCCACACTCCAAAGGCGTACAGATTTGCCTTCAGTAAAATTGTAAATTGTCCCTAGTGTGTAGGATCATGCTAGCGTACAGGGTGATTGCTGGTTGGCATGGACTCAATGGGCCGAAGGGCCTGTTTCCACAGTGTATCACTAAAGTCAATGTCTAAAGCCCAGATATTGTGCTTGGAGGATATGTGTCTGTTTTTTTGTTGTTGGAAGTTTTGAGTTTTAGAGATACAGCATGGAAACAGACCCTTCGGCCCACCAGGTCCACACCAGTTCTATGTTATCCCACTTTCTCATCCCCTCCCTACACACTAGGGGCGATTTACAGAGGGCCAATTAACCTGAAAACCCGCACGTTTTTGGGATGTGGGAGGAAACCGGAGCACCCGGAGGAAACCCATGTGGTCACAGGGATAGGATGCGAATTCCACACACTGACAGCACCCGAGGTCAGGATCAAACCGGGTCTCTGGCGCTGTGAGGCAGAAATGTTACCAGACACTGAAGTCCAATCACAACTGGACCGCTCACTGCAACTGCGCTTCAGTTGCCCAATGGCAACCAACAATTCTGGTCTACCAGCAGTCTTTCACGATCTCCAGTGTGAGCAAGTCCCAGATTGGAAAAAAAGAAATGAAGTAACCCCTCATCTTTGTCCTGACAGCGTAGATTAACAGACAGCTGATCAGCTACAGTGCAGTCCTGAACTCCCATCTACCTCATTGGATACCTTTGATCAGACTTTATTGCTACAGACTGCAGTGGAGTCCAAGTCAATGGATATTTTTAAGGCGGGGATTGTCAGGTTCTTGATTAGTAAGGGTATAGGGAGATAGGGTTGAGAGTGAAAGATGGGCCGAATGGCCTAATTCTGCTCCTAGAACTTATGAATTTATGTACTTCAATATTATATCTTTGCCCTAAATGTTGTATCCTTTATCTGTGTACTGTGGACAGCTTGATTGTATCCATGTACAGCTTTTTCTTTGACTGGATATCCAGCAAACAAAAGCTTCACTGCACCTCTGGCAATAATAGACCAAAGATGTTTCTGCTCCCAGGTTAAACAAAAAGTTGGTCTGTGCAATCAACTTCTTGTGAATGTTCCATTCACTGGGTGCCTTCCACAAAGATGCCACTGGCATTTTTGCATAACTTCATTGACAATCAACCTCCCCAAAGTCTTGGTGTAATTGATGGCAGGTTCTACACATTGAGGGGAGGTTCTACACATCTTCTGCCTTTCAATCCAGTGTGTCGAAGGCATTCAAACTAGTGGAAAATCAATGAAATGGCCTGTTTGCAATGTAGATTTCCAATTTTCAGCAAGTAATTTCCTTCCTTCTGGACCTGCCGACACTGTGCATCCTTCCAAAGTTGATCGATCGAACATACAGCCCGTGTGTTACCTGACACGGCCCCTTTCCCACGCAACAAGACAGAGTCTGCTGGTTCAATCTTGGACTCTGGGGACCTTTTGATTCATGCATTCTCCCAGCGTTAAAACAAAGACAGCTCCTCTCCACAATACTCCGTGGCTGCAAACCTGCCTGCCTTGTTCACCGGTGCAAACATTCCATTTAATTTAACTCTTCCATACCCAAGGTTTATTCAGCAACTGTCCATAATATTACTTTAACAAGCCTGTAATCTATTCTACAAACCCATTGTTGCTTTAATCAAATGATCATTTACCCGATTTTTGTTTAGCAATGTTGATGGAACTCACACAATTCAACGTAGAAACAAGGAACTGCAGATGCTGGTTTACGCAAAAGGACACAAATAGCTCAGCCGGTCAGGAAGCATCTCTGGAGAACGTGGATGGGTGACGTTGAAATGGAAACGAAAACTCCAATAGTGGGAAGGTGAAGGAATCCTTCCTGAAGGATAGAGACAGAACAAATAGCTTTTCAGAGGGTGAGATAGCAGGAGGATACGGAGAGATTGATCCAGACATTGATAATACTGTTATGTCGGAGCAATTCCGTGACGATGGGGGTATAGAACGCATTCCCCGTAGACAGTTTGTTTGTAGAACGTAGCCTACTCCATCTTTGGTATTAAGTCCCTCATTAGGTGTATATGTCCCCCAGGCCACAGACATTCAGACTTTGGTGCAGCCTGATCCAACGGCAGCTCAGAGACCTACATTGAAGATTCAAAAGAGGGAAATAAGGAACAAAGAAGACAAGGAGGAGGAAGATCTCAAAGCTTGGATAGATCTACCATTCCGAGAGCCAACCTTTCCTCGGTTTGGATGGAGGGGATATAGACTTGTCCAACCAGACCAATGCTACAACTGTGGGGAATTGGGACATTGGAGTCGGCCGTGTCCTGTGAGGGGGTACTACTGAGAGGGAAGGGGGCAAAGTAGAGGGCCACGGGGCTTCAAAAACCAGTGGATTCCAAGAAGGTACCAGTATACGTGGGACTCCGAGGGCAGAGGATGAGGACACTGGCAAGGAGATCAGGGGACGGGGACATTTTGGCAATCGAACCCATTTTGTTAGCCCTAACCTGCCAGTCAGTTAATACCACCTATTAAAATTGAAGGCGTCCTCCCTCACATGGTCCAAAAACAGCAACAAAGAAAAATCATCACCCCCTTCCAAATTCTAGGAGGAGACACAAAGAATCTAATTGTTGAGAAACCCTCACTGCAAGGAAGAAGTAAGAGACATAGTAGCTGGCGTGAGAAGGAACGGTAACTAAGGAGGAGAAATGGCACGAGGGAGAGAATAAACAAAGTTATTGTGCAGGGGGTGTGGGAGTGGGGAAAGAAGTCATTAACTAACGTGTTACTGAGTTTGTGCTTGCAGGACAGTATAATCGACAACATACTATCTGGGAACTGAGGTAAAGAATGTACAGACCCCTTGAGAACAGGCAGAAGACAGGAAAGGTAATGTAGCTCCCCAGAAACAGGAACCAACAAGCAGGGGGAAAACAATACTGTCCTGCCCCTTTAAGACTAATCTAGGCAGGCCAACTGATAGAGAAAGCTGCTCCTCAGTATCCCCTGCTCCCTTGAAACCAACATCAGAGAACATGAAGGAGTCGACCTACCCTAGTGCCCAACTTTAATATCATCTAGTTTTTGATGCAAGAGAACGAAGGAAAATAAAGGACACTATCTAATCTTATCTAAAGAAACAACACCGACAACCTATGACGACTATTGTGATAAGCTTCTCTTTAAAGAACTGAATTTAAAAAAAAACATTCTTCTGTGGTTTGGGGTAAAACATCTATTTTGCGTCTAAATTATGATTATTGGAAATAAATTTACACCATTTTGGATTCGGTCTCGAAATCGTGTGGTGATGAATTAGAGGGACTTTAACATTTTGAGATTTGGAACAGACTTGTGTGATTTGGCTTAGGGATATTTGGAGTTTGATTATTAATTGATATAGTTATTGTCTCATCCCCAGACAGGTAGCCAAAGATGGGAAGGATTATTCAGAGAACATCAGGAAGGATGGAACTTGGGAAGATCTGGTAACATGGAAATTATTCAGGGAATATGAGAGTTGGAATTAAAGTTGGAATTAAAATTGGAATTAAAATTGGAGCCGGAATTGGAAATGGTCAAAAGAGCAAATGTGAGCAGCAGGACTTCCCTTTAACTCAGTTCCCAGAGAGTATGTTGTCGATTATGCTGTCCTGCAAGCACAAACTCAGTAACACGTTAGTATAATAACTTCTTTCCCCACTCCCACACCCCCTGCACAATAAGTTTGTTGATTCTCTCCCTCGTGCCATTTCTTCTCCTTAGTTACCATTCCTTCTCACCCATGTGGTTCAGCCCTCGAGATCCGTGGACCTATGAAAGTTTGCTTCCACGAGGTCCTACGTCGATCTTCTGGGAGAGAGCTTAGGACTGCGTGACCTTCTGGAGTGTCTCTGTTTGAGCGAGGCCTAGAGGGCTTGATCAGGCAGATACAAGGATCGAACCTGCGGTGGTTAGGTACAGTAGTTGGAACTGTAATTGTGTTTTGTCAAAATAAAGATTAGTTGCGCAAGTGCTTGATTCAGTGGCTTTTGACTGAAACTGTGGGGGAAGCTTAGAACGCACAATGTACAACGTTTCGGGTCAGGACTTTTCATCAGGTTCCTGAAGAATTCAATGTTATGTTAGAACATAAATACATCAAAGCACGGCACGGTGGTGCAGTGGTAGAGTTGCTGCCTTACAGCGCTAGAGACCTGGGTTCGATCCTGACTACAGGAGCTGTCTGTACATTCTACCTGTGACCACCTCCTTCACTCCAAAGACATCTATAGGTTAATTAACTTGGCCCTGTTTCTACATTGTATCTCTAAAGTCTAAAGATTAACATAAAGACCCACATCACCCTGGCCATGCTCTCCTCTCCCTGCTACCATTGGGAGGAAGTGGGAACTATCACCTCCCGGTTCAAGATCATCAATTTCCCATCAATTATCTGACTCATGCAGCACCCTGCACAGGCCTAACCACAACCCTACCTTCATACCGAATCGCCATGGACTTTGTGCATGGTTGGCTCCATGCACTGGGCCTTTGCACTATCATGGTGTTGTGTGAAGCAATGGGGCAGCTATTGGAGGTCACAGCAGTGCATCTGCGATGGTCGTGGCTGGTGTTTTATTTTAAACAAAAATAACTTATTCAATTTCGATACAAAGCAGTATTTACAAATGAAAACCGCAAATGGAATACAAAATCACCAAATTATCGAAGACACTAAATTTTCAAATGATACAATCCTTATTGAGGATGCCCAATGGTCCCGGAAATCCCACAAGGCGCCTGTGGACAGTGCGTAGTCCCTCTCTAGTACCACCAGGCACGGTTGGCAGTGTTGGCGGAGGCTGCCGCGGGAGGCCCTACAGCGGATAGAGCGCAGCGGATAGAAACTGTTGAACCATAGTTTAGTTAGAATAACTGGTATATATAGTGCATATTTATTGTTGGCGAGTTCAATGTGTCTACAAAACTGCAGCAAATCAGAATGTTATTATTCCGGTACATATGACAATAAGTATTCTTAACTCTTGTTGTAGGACCACGGCACCAAAGAAATTGTAACAGGAGTAGATCATAAATTCATGTTCCAAAGTTGTTGGAGCAGAATTAGGCCATTCAGCCCAATGGGTCTACTCTGCCATTCAGTCATGGACAATCTTTCCCTCTCAATCCCATTCTCCTGCCTTCTCCCCGTTACCTTTGACACCCGCACTAATCAAGAATCTTCACTTTAAAAATACCCAATGACATGGCCTCCACAGCCGTCACTGGCAATGAATTCCACAGATTCACCACCCTCTGGCAAAATAAATTTCTCTTAATCTCCTTTCTAAAGGTACGACCTTTTATTCTGAGGCTGTGCCCTCTGGTCCAAAATTCTCCCACTAGTGGAAACATCCTCACCACTTGATCCAGGCCTTTTACTATTTGGCAAGTTTCAATGAGGGACCCCTCATCCTTCTAAACTCCAGCGAGTACAGGCTCAACGCCGTCAAACTAGATGTGTTCAGCCTTTATGCTGTTCAATATGACATGACTGATCCAACAAACCTCAGTTCCACCTTCTGCTCTGTCCCCAATTCCCAAACCAGTTAAACATCTACCTATTTCTGTTTTGAATATTTTCAAAACTCTTTAACCTTAGAAGAATTTCCATGACTGCTGACCGATGAGCCTTTGGGTGGGTCCCGCTGACCAACAAGAGCATTATAATGTCTGAAGAAGGGTCTCGACCCGAAACATCACCTGCCCCGCTGAGTTACCCCACCATTTTGTGTCCATCTTCAAGTCTTACAATCAGATGGCAGTTTTCCGTTCCATCAGTTCTTGTCCAGAATAAAAGGATGTTTGAAAGATTACAACCAATGCATTCACGGTTATTGTGGTAACTTTTCGGGTTTGTTGTTGCACAGTCCCAGACCCAGGGCTCTCATTAACGTTCAGCCCCATCCCTTATATGTCCTGTATGAATTCTCTTACAATGCTGAAGGTTTAATTATTCCACTCAATCTTCTACATAATGTCTGTAAGGACTCTTCAAAAATCACCGTGTTTTGTTTTTAAAAGCACCAGACAAACAATACGACTCCAGCCAAATGAAATGTTGCTCCAAATACGACAAATGTAAATGCAATAGAACAACAGGGAACAACACTGAACTCTCAATGTGCTGATAATTTATGATTTTAGCATTTTGGCAATTTATGCTGTTTTATAGGAAGACACATAGATGCTGAAATTAATGGCAAGCTCGTACCCATTTATAATAACTTAATTATGCATTTGCTGTCTCTTGACAATTATGGCGATTGGTAGTTTTGTTACATATCGCATGCATTTTTTTTTGTGCTCGCTAACAAGATCTTGAATTCTCAGGATTATGAAATTTCTGAGCCAGGGTAGATTTATGGAAATTGCACACAATTGTTTTGAGGTGAATGTCCACACGAAAGCACGTAAATAGCCCGCGTGAACCCAAGGAGAAGGGATAAAAATACAGCAGCAAACTCCTCACAAATGTGAGGCCGCTATTGTGAATTATCCAACGCAATCATCGAATAAAATAAATGAGCACTTCCAATAGAACGCGCGAACATTTCCTTGGAGTCTGCCATGGGGATTTCTTCCATGATGGAGAAAATCTCTCGGCAGCTCAAGCTGAACAATCCCCCGAGTCCCATGTATTTTTTTAACTTCTGCTGTTGAAGCAACAAAAACTCTCCACCATCTCCGAGACCGACTTAATGAGCCGTCGTCAGGTGGTTCTTAGGCAGAGCCCTGATTCAGATTTAAGAATTTTGCTAATTATGGGCCAAATCCATCCTTTCGAATGTCTCAGGCGCTCTTTAAAAAGAACGGCTGAACATCTCGGCTGAAGATGGAACAGGCCGTTAAGTCAAGTCACTGAAGAGGCTTAAACCTTTGTGTGGGAAGGAACTTCACACATCCGTTTTGTCGGACCGGCAGAGGTCACTGCCTCCAATGGTCGGCCGAGGCGATCGAGGGGCCACAAAGTCGGCCTAGGAAGTCAGTTATGGGAACAGACCTGCTGGCTCTGGCTGGGCAGGAGTTCCAGAGCCCTGGCCGCAGGGGGGCAACTTGGACCGGCCGATCGGCCGCGGAAGTCCCGGTGAGGTCAAGATCGGCCGCCTCACCTGGCCTGAGCGCCACATTCTTTGGGGGGGGCGGGGGGGGGGCTTTAGGGGGGGGTTCCAAGTGGTCCTTCATAATTTTGTCTGGAATAAAGGAGGTGGCAGATCATCAGTTGCCAGAAAATCAGTGGTGGACCTAAAATGGCACTTCTCTGCCTGAACCCAAACCACCGTCACTTTGCCATCGTTTACTTCAGGGGAGTTTGTCACAATCGAAGAAGGAAGAGGCAGGATTTATTTCAGAGGAAACTTTCAGCTGAGACTCCATCCTGAGGCCACCCCATGCACACCTAACAACATCTTTCCTATAACAGGGTGACCAACACTGAGCACAATACTCCACATGTGGCCTGGCCAATGTTTTGTACACTGTAACATAATCTCCCAACTTCTATACTCAATACTCTGACTGATGAAGGCCAATGTGCTGAAAGGCTTCTTTACCACCCTATCTACCTGGGACACCACTTTCAAGGAACTGTGTACCTGCATTCCTAGATCCCTCTGCTCCACATCACTCCCCAGAGCCCTGTTTAGGCCCTACACTGGTTCGACTTCCAATCTTTGGTTTCTCCTGCCAATACTATCCCATGTTGGCGTTTTGCTCTCCTGATGTCCCTCTCACTCCTACACCGCTCAAGGAATTCATGTGATCCAAGCTGACCCATGCTTCCTTATTCTTGATGAGAGCTTCAACAACTCGTGTTATTCAGGGTTCCCAAATCCTGTCAGCCTTTCCCTTCACTCTAACAAGAACAGACTGTCCCTGAGCTCACCTTACCTCATGTCTAAAAACATCCCATTTGCTAAATATCTCTGTACCAGGCAATATTAGGCCTGCTATTATTTACCAGGCTGTTTCAGGCAACTGAACCACCCTAGGAACAACTAGAGAGCAGACCTGAGCTACCATCTACCTCATTGGAGATCCTCAGACCATTTTGAATCAGACTTTACTGGACTTTATCTTGCACTAAACAATATTCCTGTTATCATATATCTGTACACTGTGGATGGCTCGACTGTAATCATGTATAGGCTTTCCATTGACTGGTTAGCACGTAACAAAAGCTTTTCACTGTACCTCAGTGCACGTGACAATAAACTAAACTAAACTAAACTAAACCTGTGAACAGCCTCCTTCAACCCACTTCTGAAAGTCCAAAGATGTGCCCCGTCTGAAAAAGTGTCCTGCCCCTAAACATCATCCATCCATTCCCTCCACAGATGCTGCCTGACCCGCTGAGTTCCCCCAACATCTACCATTTATTTTGTCTCTAACTTTTGAAAGTTCCTGACTCATATTATCAACATTGGCCATTGCCGCAATTTAGGATTTCAACATTTTCCATAATTATTATCCTTTTCCATAATTATTACACTCTCTGGAACATCAGCGTAGTAGGGAGGCACGGCGCTGCAGCGGTAGAGTTGTTGCCTTACAGCGCCAGAGACCTGGATTCGATCCTGACTACGGGTGCTGTCTGAACTGAGTTTGTACGTTCTATCTGTGACCTGCGTGGGTTTTCTCCGAGATCTTCGGTTTCCTCCCGCACTCCAAAGACGTTCAGGTTTGTAGGTTAATTGGCTCGGTATAAATGTAAAATTGTCTCTAGTGTGTGTAGGATAGTTTTAGTGTGCGGGGATCGCTGGTCGGTTTGGACTCGGTGGGCCAAAGGGCCTGTTTCTGCATCTCCAGACTAAACTTTAGACTAGACTGTATCTCTAGACTAAACTAAACTAAACTAAATCAGAGGTTGATGCAAGACTCGATAGAGATATATAAAATGATGAGAAGCGCAGACTGGGTAGACAGTCAAAACCTTTATCCCAAGATGAAAATGTCCAACACTTGTCCAAGTTTGATGGTGATGTGCGGGGCAAGTTTTTTTTACACAGAGAGCAGTGGGAGCCCTGAACGCATTGGAGGCAGATACGATAGTGGTGTTTCAGAAGCTTTTACTGTAGATAGGCAAATAGAAATATTGGAAATAGAGGGATAAGGGTCATGTACAGGCAGATGAGATCAGTTTAACTCATCATGTTTGGCCCCCACCACCCTCTGTGTATAAAGTATAGAGTCTTGTTCCACACATCTCCTTTAAACTTTTCCGCTCTCACCTGAAAGATATTCTTTCCCATTTCCCGCCCTGGGGAAAAGGTTCCAGATGTCTATCTTATCTAAACCTCTCATCATTTTATATAGTTCTATCAGTGAAACCAATCTAAAGTTTGTCTAACTGTTCACTATAGCCAATACCCTCTAATGCGGGTAGCATTCTTTAGAAGACATTTAGACAGGCACATGGATAGAAAATATTTAGAGGTATATGAGGTTTTTTTTTTGGAATTAATTTTATTAGAAGCAATTGTACAAGAATAAAGCAAACGACATGAAAGTTATACAATTTTCGTACAACTTCATTTTTAACATTAATACATCATTTTTTTAAAAAGAGAGAAAAAAGGAAAGAATGAAGAAAATGAAGAAAAATGCAAAAGTGAGAGGAGAAAACACCCCTGCAGTGCGAGCAAAGTGTATATGAGTTAAACACCAGCAAATGGGACAAGCTCCGATGGACATCTTGGTTGGCGTGGGCAAGATGGGCTGAAGGGCCTGTTTCCATGCTGCACACCTCTTTGGCTGGCAGATCACAGAGAGGGGGGGTGGAGAGGGTTTGGTTACTGGCCTGCGAAACAGGCTGGCAGCCGACGGCCTTATCAATCAGCTCTCCACCTGAATCACACCTGGGTTATTACACCTGCGTTTCCACCATATCGTCAATCTTGATTTTATCCGCATTTGGAGACTTGTTACATCGGTTACCGTGGTAATGAAGTGAGCACAGGACATGTGGCGGTGGGTGGGAGTGAGGGGGGAGCGTGAGTCCCTGAGAGAGAGGGGGAGAGGGAGGAAGATGGATGATGGTGCAGACTACTCTGGGCCCGAGAGCCAGTCTCCACTGTGTGGCAGTGTATTGATCCCCCTGTCATATATCTGTGACATTTATTTCCAACAAGAACGTCAATACGTTACAGACCTAATCAACAGGAGAGGCAGACAAATGACCAAGAAAAGGCACTCAGAGCACAAGCAGCTTTTCCCTCCATTGAGATCATCGGGTCTTTGTATGGGAATCTCGGCCAGAGTCCTGCACGCTCAAAGTCCTTTAGTTTGGGGTGAACGTGCAAGAAATCACAACAGTCGACAGCCCTTTGTCTCTCCCTTTGTAAAGTTTTGAACACAATTCTGCAAAACAAAAGGTTTAGAGGGATGAGGGACAAACGCAGGCAATGAGACAAGCATAGGCAAGGTGGGACAAGGCTGGCATGGATGAGTTGGGCTGAAGGGACTATTTCTACGCTGTACGATGCGATGACTCTAATCTAATTAAATTCCTCTTGGGCCACCCTGTGTGAGCGTTGTGATATAATTACTGACTAATTATAATCACAATGTGTGATATAATCATATTGTGATTATATATGTGTGTGTGTCAGAGACTGTCACAGCTCCACTCGGCCTTAGACAAACTCCTTCAGTGCAGACTCGGTGTGGAAACATCAAACACAACTCGTGCTCAGTTAAAAAAAAGAGCAAAATCCAATCTCCACACATTGGAAAGAGAAAACTTCGGAAAATATTTTGCATTATTTCAAAAGTAATATTTATCCATTGAAATATATACAAGAAATACAAAACACTACACGGCTTTCGTTACAGCCAGCGTTATTCGGCCTATGTATTCCTTGTATGAAGCACCAACAATGGTCTCACTGAACTCTGCACCCACCAAGCGTTGGTGTAGGGTCGCGACCCGAAACGTCACCCATTCCTTCTCTCCAGAGATGCTGCCTGGCCCGCTGAGTTACTCCAGCTTTTTGTGTCTATCTTCGGTTGAAACCAGCATATCTACAGCTCCATCCACACACAGACTTTGTCTTTGGGCACTGAGCTTCCCGACGTCAGGATCGAACCTGCGTCCCTGGGGCTGTGTGGGAATGGTTCTATCAAGAAGAGTCAAGAGTGTTTTATTGTCATGTGTTCCAAGCGGAACAATGAAATTCTTACTTGCAGCAGCACAACGGAACATGTAAACATAAGACTCTGTAAACAATATCATAAACAATAAAGTAACCTGGGAACTGTCTGAAACAACCAATAGTTTAGAGATAAAGCACTGGAACAGGCCCTTCGGCCCATCGTGTCCATGCCACCAGCCATCTCCCGTTCACACTAGTTCTGTGTTATTGCACTTTCACATCCACTCCCTGCTCACCAGGGGAAATTTAGAAGCCAATTGACTACAAACGCACGCGTCTTGTAAATTTGTTGGCGGCTTATACATGGCGACCCTTTGCATTCTTTATGTATCGGGTGCAAAACAAAGAATTTCACTGTGACATGTCACATGTGACAATAAAGTATCATCAAATCAATGCTTTGGGATGTGGGAGGAAACCAGAGCACCCGGAGGAAACCCACGTGGTCACAGAGAAAATGTGCAAACTCTGCACAGACAGCATCGAACCCGGGTCTCTGGCACTGTGAGGTAACGGCTCAACCAGCCGCGCCACCGTGCCAGCGTTTACTCTTCTCCTCGATGCCGCTCATGAAACAGGCTGTTCCTTGCTCTAATATCTTTGTATGGCTGCTGCCAAATCTGGTTTGTGAACTCCTGTGAAGGGTTTGTGTGTCTCTTCTGCATCTGCATGAAAGCCACTCTCAATGTCAGTGATTGTTCAATTGCATCAAAACATACTGGAACTTACTCTGCCCTGGTCCTTGACCCACTGTGCCTTGGTCCAAGCGTGTTTGCCTGCGCTCCACTCCCAGACAGCACCCAACGTCAGGATTGAACCCGGGTCGCTGGCGCTGAGAGGCAGCGTGTCGCCCCGGCAACTACTGAGTTTTGGTGTGGGCAGGGTTGCATGCTCCCCACCCTCAGGCAGGTTTAGTTTGGTTTAGTTTAGTTAAGAGTTACAACGCGGAAACTGGCCCTTCGGCCCACCGAGTCCGTGCCAGCCAGTGATCCCCGCACGCTAACACTACCCTACACACACCAGGGACAATTTACAATTTTACTGAAGCAAATTAGCCTACAAACCTGCACGTCTTTGGAGTGTGGGAGGGAACCAGAGCACCCGGAGAAAACCCATGCAGGTCGCAGGCAGAACATACAAACTCCGTACAGACAGCACCCGTAGTCAGGATTGAACCCGGTTCTCTGGCGCTGTGAGGCAGCAACTCAACCGCTGCGCCACTGGTCTGGAGAGGAGTGCAGTGTGGGGACACCTCCCCTGCCCTCCACCCACCCACTGTGTAGATGGATTACATCCACACTCCTGTGTAAATTGGTGCAGTCTGTGTGTAAACGCACCAGGCCGGGAACAATATAAAACGTTCCATTTCACTCCCCCTGCACCTCGGGGAAATACATGAGCAATAAAGAAGCTGCTGGCTGGGTCTGGGTAATACGTGGGCACTGCCAACAATTACAGGTGACCATTCACACTTTATTGTAACTCCAGCGTGCAATCCCATTACCACACAGACTCGAGGCCAGAGCGTTCAGCTTTATTAATCCTATAAGCTTATAGCACCAGTGGGAGTGAACTCACTTGTTACATGAAATCTATTGTGACTAGTCAGAAGGATTGAATAAATGGACGCATTATTTTTCATTCAGCCACTCAAAGCCTGTTTGTCTAATCAAAGGAGAGAGCTGGGAAAAGTCAACGAGAGATGACAAACGCATTTTGCCCAAGTTCTGTTGTGTCAGAGGAGTTTAGGGCAGTAATGAGAGAGTCGCTGTGATTGTAGAGAGGGGCGGCGTGCTCTGATTTGATTGTTGATGCGTTTCCCTGCTGCTCTGTATTGAACGGGCTCACTCTGCGGTACAGTGATGCAGCGGGTGGAGCTGCTGCCTCACACCGCCAGAGACCCGGGTTTGACCCCGACTACGGGTGCTGTCTGCACGGAGCTTGTACGTTCATCCCTGTGACCGTGTGGGTTTCCTCCGGGTCCTCCGGCTTCCTCCCACATCTCAAAGACGTGCGGGTTTGTAGGTTCACTGCCGTCTGTAAATCCTTTGCTTCATTATTGAGCCAGGCGTTGGGGGAAACCTTTGACTAAAAGGGTTACATCCAGCATTCACTGGGTCAGAGGGGAGGGAGGAGGAGGGGAGGGGGAGTGGGAGGGGAATGACACTGGGGAAGATCATAGCACAGTACAGCCTCACAGACTTCAACCTTCCAATCCCGACGGCACTCCCGCATCCATCCCCAGCACGGGAACGCTGTTGGCACGATCACCATTTAAGGCCCATTGAGCTGCCCACGTGGGAACGAGGCCTCTGTTATCAGGCTTCTGAACGTTCCTTCTATCAACTAGGTAACTGTCCGATTCACCTCTACCCCATTGCGGACATTGGACTTTGTCTCTGAGATGCTGAGAACTCTGTATCTTCCCCTTTGCTCTACCTTTTGTACTTGAGTTGGACGATTGTATTTATGGGTGGTATTATCTGCTCTGTTTGGATAGCATGCAAAACAAAGCATCGGGAGCATCACAGCTTGATTTGGGAGCAGCTCCACCCAAGGCCGCAAGAAATTGCAGAGAATTGTGGACGCAGCCCAGACCATCAGGCAAAGCAAACCTCCCTTCCACTGACTCCATCTACACCTCACGCTGCCTCGGCAAGGCCAGCAGCACAATCAAGGATGAGCCGCACCCTGGTCACTCTCTCTTCTCCCCTCTCCCATTAGACAAGAGGTACAGAAGTGTGAAAACGCACACCTCCAGATTCAGGGACAGTTTCATCCCTGCTGTAATCAGGCAACTGAACCATCCTATAAGTAACTAGAGAGTGGTCCAGAGCTACTATCTACCTCATTGGAGACCCTCGAATTATCATTAAACAGACTTTACTGGACTTTACCTTGAACTAAACTTTATTGCCTTTATCCTGTATCTGTACACTGTGGACTGTTTAATTGTAATCATGTAAAGTCTTTCCACTGACTGGATGGAACACAACAAAATCTTTTCACTGGGGATCATGACAGAAGCCTCCTCGCGGCGATCCCCGGATACGATGACACGATGCACTCTGTGACGAGTCGAGCGACCAATTGTGTCAACTTGTTGGACGATGACAGAAGCCAACAGCGAGCTACACGTCGTCTAACACACGAGTTAAAGAACGGACAAACTGTACCTATATGTTACTACACACATGACAATAAACTAAACTAAACTGAACTAGACTAAATAACCTCCACACACAGGACAATAATAAATCTAAACCTTGGCAGCAGCAGAATAAAAATAATTCAGGATTTTAACGTTAGCCTCAGTAAAGGGCCTGTCCCATTTGGGCGACATTTTCGGCGACAGACTGAAACGAGGTTATCGCGGCGTGGTCGCGGCGAGGTCGCGGCGAGGTCGGGGCGTGACGTGGGGTGACACATGTAGTGACGCGCGGTGTCTCCCTGTCGCCCCTGGATTTTGGAATATTCAAAATCTTCAGGCGCCACCTGGGTGAGTTACCCTGTCGTGCGCCCGGTCACACGCTGGCGTACGCTGTCCTGCGGGTGACGCCCGGTGACGCGGGTATGTAAAGTGCCGACTTATCCATTAAAAAGTTATTGGTCCTTAGATTTATTGTAGATAAGTTCATTATCCAATGTGATTAATTGTAATCATGATTCAGATTCAGATTCAGATTCAATTTTTTCATTGTCATCATGTCAGTGTACAGTACAGAGACAACGAAACGAGCATTTGTGCAACTCTCCCTTGAAGAAGCGACATAGCAAACGATTTGAATAAAAAAAACTGTACCTATAAGTGTTACGGGGGGGGGGGGGGGGGGGGGGGACTAAATAACCTCCATACACAGGACAATAATGAATGGCAGTCACAGAGGTACGTTCAGTTGAGTAGCCTGACAGCCGCCCATTTGGGCGAGAAGCTGTTCCTCGACCTGCGGGTTCGCGGCGAGGTCGCGGCGAACGGAGAGACCTGTAGCGCCTCCCGGATGGTAGGAGGGTAAACACCCTGTCCATGGTTGGGGAATGAGAGCAGTCCTTGGCGATGCTGAGCGCCCTCCGCAGACAGCGCTTACGCTTTGGACAGACTCAATGGAGGGGAGCGTGCCGACGTAACCGGTGATGCGTTGGGCAATTTTCACCACCCTCTGCAATGTGATTATTATACTTCGGTGTAACCTTCTTGTGTTGTGAAGGCGGGTGATGCGGAGTGTGGCAGCTTGGCGTGACGGTGACGCGGAGTGGCGTACACCTTGACGGTTTTTAGGGCGTGAGTCACTGACGTTCGCAGTCGCCGAAGAAAATCGCAAAGTGGGACAGGCCCTTGACTGTAACAGTGACGGAAATCTTGTGTGAAAGACCATTTGGTTCCCTCATCTCCTTCACTCAGTGACTCCAGTCTCCGCATTGTGTTTGCCCTCACCTGCCCTCAGATAAGAGATGGACAACAAATCGTGGCGCTGCCGGTACCGCCACGCCCTGGCAAGGGAGCCGGTCACCCTGCTGACTGGGGGATACGGCAACTGTTGGCCAGGTTGGCCGGGGTCTTTGTGTTCGCCCTTGGAGACCGCACTCTCACACCCAGAGATACGCAACACTGCAAGCTCCTCCCAGTTTGATATCTCTCGGACAGTGCCCACACTCCCAAACATCCCGCTCCTGCTCACTCCGCCTGCTCCTCTTCCTCATTGATCAGTGCTCAAGAGGAAGATGTGATGTTGAAGAGTTTCAGAAAGTTCCCCTCACTCACTCCCACTGTCCCCCCCCCCCCCCCCCCCCCCCTCCACTCTCGCTCCAAAACCCTCCAGAGAGATTGCAGAAGCCAGTGTGACATTACTTCCATCTGAGCTCAGTTTGCAGGGAGTGTTATAAATGGCTTGTTTTCTGCTGGTGAGTTGCTTACAAATGCCTTGTTTAATGGAGTAAACCAATACAAAGTGGACACAGGTGGCAAAGTGACAGTTTTTCACCTCCAGGGTCTCAGGCAGGTATTCCACAGCGAGCTTTCCTGCCGCAGGTTACCGGGGCCACGCATTTCTGTCTTCAAGGAAGGATGGAAGTGAAGCACGATCGGCCGTTAATTGTCTCCGGGTGGACTAATTGTGCCGCGTCTCAGGACTGAAGGCTTCGCTAGATCAAGCAGCAAACCACTGCCACTTAGACCACTCAGTTTGCGAACTGATGCTGGATTAATGGCAGAGGGTCTATAATTCTGCCAACTGTAACCACAGCATCTTACACGGTGGAAACAGGCCCTTCAGCCCAACTTTCCCATGCTGACCAACATGCCCCATCTACACTAGTCCCCACCTGCCTGCGTTTGGCCCATATCCCTCTAAACATATCCTATCATAGAAACATAGAAACATAGAAATTAGGTGCAGGAGTAGGCCATTCGGCCCTTCGAGCCTGCACCGCCATTCAATATGATCATGGCTGATCATCCAACTCAGTATCCTGTACCGGCCTTCTCTCCATACCCCCTGATCCCCTTAGCCACAAGGGCCACATCTAACTCCCTCTTAAATATAGCCAATGAACTGGCCTCGACTACCCTCTGTGGCAGAGAGTTCCAGAGATTCACCACTCTCTGTGTGAAAAAAGTTCTTCTCATCTCGGTTTTAAAGGATTTCCCCCTTATCCTTAAGCTGTGACCCCTTGTCCTGGACTTCGCTACCATCGGGAACAATCTTCCTGCATCTAGCCTGTCCAACCCCTTAACACCTCTAAATGTGGCCTCTTGTACAACTGCAACATGACCTCCCAGACTCTATACTCAACCACATGCCAGAGAACACCAACCTCTTCATATCTGCTGCTTCACTGGCTTTCCACTCTGCACTGGACCACTTGGACAATAAAAACACACGCGTCAGACTATTGTTTATAGACGACAACTTGGTGTTCAAACGTGGCGATTCTTTGTGTACTTCCCAGGTCAGGTCAACTGTATGATTGTACTGGATTGTAGGCAAAAACAAAGAGTTTCATGTGACAATAAAGTATAAAAGAATCATAGAATCAATGTTTTAAAAATGGCGGGAGGTAAAATCCGTCACCGAAAATCATTCCAACGTTTAGGACGAGCGTAATCTGAGAATTTTTTTCCAAAGCCAAAAATCGTGCAAAGCCAAGAGGTTTGTCGGACAGCAGAGGAGGCGAGAGTGAGAGGTCGGTCTGTGCAGGGACACGGTGCTCGTGGAGAGGTCTCTGCCAGTGCGGACTGTGCCAGGGGCAGTGAGTGAGTGAGTGAATCACGTTCACTAGCGGCCTGGCGGTGGCTGCTCTGCCTTTGGGCCAGAGCCCACTGCAAGCAGATGACTACTGCCGCATGTGTCACTGTGCTCACTAATTGGTCTTCAGACACTTCAGGTTGGATGGGGAAGTGCTGGAGAAACGCAAAACTGGCAGAGCTGCAGCCTTAACTCTGCTGATCAGTCCTCTCATTAACTCTTCCCGTCAGCTTTCCGTCAACTAAACTGTTGGGGAGAATTCAGGAATCTGCAACTATTTCCTTACTAGCATAGACCATACTTCCCACCATTGACTCCGTCTACACTTCATGCTGCCTCGGAAAAGCAGCCAACATGTCCCACCCCGGTCATTCCTTCTTCCCGCTCCCCTCCGGCAGAAGGCACGGAAGCTTGAAAGAGCGCAACACCAGGCTCAGGAACAGCTTCTTCCCCTCTGTTATCAGGCTTTTGCATGGTCCTTCCATAAGCCAGGGTCCCCACCCTCCACCCCAGAAGGCTTTGTCTACTGGATAGCTTGCTGAATGCAGCGCATACAGGTGCAGGAGTAGGCTTCGGCCCTTCGAGGCAACAGCCATTCAATATGATCATGGCCATCCAACTGTTACCTCAGGCTTCCCTGCATGGGGCCACATCTAACTTCCCTCTAAGCCAGGGCCTCACTGTCCCTCTGTGGCAGAGAGTTCCAGAGATTCACCACTCTCTGTTGTGGACAAAGTTGGACTTTTTAAAGGATTTCTTTACTGAAGCTGTGAGGCTTCCCTACATCGGGATGCCTGCATCTAGCCTGTCCAACCCCTTAAGAATTTTGTAAGTTTCTATAAGATCCCCTCTCAATCTCCTAAATTCTAGAGAGTATAAACCAAGTCTTTCCAGTCTTTCTTCCTGTACCTTCCTGTGTTGTACAGTAAACCCTCGTTATAATGGACCATAGGGAGGGCGATGGTGTCTGCTGTTGTCTATTGTCAGTTATAACTGAGTGAGGGATTATCATTAGATGTATATGTTGTAGAAACAAACAGCGGCAGTTGCAGGTTATTACACAAAAGGACACAAAGTGCTGGAGAAACTCAACGGGTCAGGCAGCATCTTTGGAGGACATGGACGTTTCGGGTCGAGATCCTTCTTCAGACTCTCGGTCTAGAGCTGGGTGAGTTGACGAGGATTGGCTGAGTCGATGGTCACAGCCCGCAGGCACCTGGAGTGCAGGTGAGGGTCCGTGGGCGTGGGCGTGGTGCGGCTGAGGAATCTGTGTGGGCTGGCGGTGGTGGTTGAAGGTCCGGCCTGGGAACGGCGCGGGCTACGGTGGCGAAGGCTGTAGCGGAGGCCCGTCCGCTAAAACCAAAATCCATTATAAAGAGCTTTGTTAAAACGAGGGTTTACTATGTTTTATATAAAATTCTTAAGGGATGGGACAGGCTAGTTGCAGGAAATATGTTCCCCTTGTTGGGGGAGTCCAGAACCAGGGGTCACAGTTTAAGAATAAATTGGATAGTTATATGGATGGGAAGGGAATGGAGGGTTATGGTCTGAGCGCAGGTATATGGGACTAGGGGAGATGATGTGTTCGGCACGGACTAGAAGGGTCGAGATGGCCTGTTTCCGTGCTGTAATTGTTATATGGTTATATGGTTATATGGTAGGACATTTAGGATTGAGATGAAGAAAAACTTTTTCACCCAGAGAGTTTTCAGCTGAGACCAGCAAGGGGTCTCGAGTTGGTCGGTCACCACATGGTGATGGGGGAAGTCGAGGGACATGATTGAACAATGGGTTGGTGTGTGCTGGGTGGGGCTGGACATGGGATGAAGGGTCGGGTTGGAATCATTCACCTTCCTGCAGCAAAACGGGACAGAAGAGACGCCGGAAGAACTCAGGGGGTCAGGCAGCATCTGCGGAGGGCGATGGAATGGCAACGTTTCGGGTCGTTTCTGAGAGTTTAAGAGTAAGGGGTAGGCCACTTATGACTGGGATGAGGAAAAACCTTTTCACCCAGAGAGTTGTGAATCTGTGGAATTCTCTGCCACAGAAGGCAGTGGAAGCCAATTCACTGGATGTTTTCAAGAGAGAGTTAGATTTAGCTCTTAGGGCTAATGGAATCAAGGGATATGGGGAGAAAGCAGGAACGGGGTACTGATTTTGGATGATCAGTCATAATCATTTTGAATGGTGGTGCTGGCTCAAAGGACCGAATGGCCTACTCCTGCACCTATTTTTCTATGTTTCTAACAGTATATGCAAAATAATTAATCAAAATGGATGGCTGTATGGAACAGGGTGGCACGGTGGAGCAGTGGTAAAGTGCCAGACTCCCAGGTTCGATCCTATTTATTGCTGCTGTCTGTATGGATTTTATACATTCTCCGTGCGATAGCTTGGGTTTTCTCCGGGTGCTCCGGTTTCCTCCCACATCCCAAAGACATGTGGGTTTATAGGTTATGTAGGAAAGAACTGCAGATGCTGGTTTAAATCGAAGGTAGACACAAATGCTGGAGTAACTCAGCGGGACAGGCAGCATCTCTGGAGAGAAGGAATGGGTGACGTTTCGGGTTGAGACCCTTCTTCAGACTGACGATTCCTTCTCTCCAGAGATGCTGTCTTTCCCGCTGAGCTACTCCAGCATTTTGTGTCTACCTTCGGGTTTATAGATTAATTGGCCTCTGTAAATTGCCCATAGCGTGTAGGATAGAACCAGTGTACGGGTGATCGCTGGTTGACGTGGACTCGATGGGCTGAAGGGCCAGTTTCCGTGTCGCATCTCAAACCAAAAAATTAGACTTTCAATTGGGTTGAAGAGCCAATTGTGCCCAATGGCTTAAGGCCCTGTCCCAGTGCGGCGAAACATCGATATTATTTTACTCGTAAGTTTAGTCAAAGTAGGTCGTAGTAGGTTGGAATGTTATCCATAGGTAATCGAAGGTAATCGAAGGTAGTTGAAGGTAGGTCGAAGGAGATCTTCAACATAGTGGAAGGAGATCGAAGGAGGTCGTCTTGACTCTCCACTATTCGGTGTCCAATTTCCCGTAGCTAGTTGAAGCTAGTCTTCAACATAATTGAAGGAGGTCTTCAACATGACACTTTTTCATACTCTCCTAAACTCGCCAATTAGGTGGCCGCAGTGGGACAGCCCCTTTACATTGAGCATAACTGATATATGTTGCAAAGCTCCAGGACTTGGGATAAGTTTTGGAAACATAGTTTGGTTTCATACTAAGAGGGAAGGATCTGCCTTTGAGCTGCGGAAATATTAAACCAGCTATGAAAATGTACAGAAAGTGCGGGGGGGGGGGAAACGCTGGTGTGGTGGCTGCTGTCATCTTCAATGTGATATAGAAACATAGAAAATAGGTGTAGGAGGAGGCCATTTGGCCCTTCAAGCCAGCACCACCATTCATTGTGATCATGGCTGATCATCCATAATCAGTAACCCGTGCCTGCCTTCTCCCCATATCCCTTGATTCCGCTAGCCCCTAGAGCTCTATCTAACTCTCTTTTAAATTCATCCAGTGATTTGGCCTCTTATGGGGCAGAGAATTCCACAAATTCACAACTCTCTGCGTGAAAAGGTTTTTTATCATCTCAGTTTCAAATGATCTCCCCTTTATTCTTAGACTGTGGCCCCTGGTTCTGGACTCCCCCAACATTGAGAACATTTTTCCTGCATCTAGATTGTCCAGTCCTTTTATAATTGTATACATTTCTATAAGATCCAACTCTCATCTTTCTAAATTCCAGTAAATACCAGTTTTTTCAATCTTTCTGCATATGACAGTCCCGCCATCCCGGGGATTAACCTTGTGAACCTACGCTGCACTCCCTCAATAGCAAGGATGTCCTTCCTTAAATTAGGAGACCAAAACTGCACACAATACTCTCGATATACTCTCAATGCACACGATATCT